>NC_084732.1:57553845-57556345 GCF_033978785.1 Entelurus aequoreus
TTTTGCCAGACCTCAGTTCTCATCGTTTAATATTGGGGGGGGGACCTGAACTGTGCAATAGACCCGTTGCTAGACAAATCTAGTCCAAGGAAGGGCCCCCCATTAAAAATGGCCAAAACAATTTCAAATCTCATGGGTCAAATAGGAGGTGTGGACCCATGGCGCTTTGTTTACCCAGATAAAAAACAATTCTCTTTTTATTCTCAGGTCCATAAAACTTTTTCAAGGATTGACTACTTTTTCATAGATGATAATCTCCTTCCGGCTGTCGATAATGTAGAATATTCAACAATAGTGATATCTGACCATGCTCCATTGTCACTTGATCTTTCGTTTACACTCTTTAAAAAAACGCAGACTCCATGGAGGTTTAATTGCACACTACTAATGATGACGGATTCTGCAAAACAATTTCCAAAGTGATAGATGATTTTCTTGTCACCAACAACTCTACTCCCATATCCCCGTCTTTACTCTGGGAGACATTAAAGGTGGTAGTCCGGGGAGAGATTATTTCTTATTCAGCAAGACAAAACAAATTGAGAAGACAAAAACAGGAGCAGCTCATGGAAATTATAACAGAATTGGACAGACAACTATCAGTATCTCCATACCCTGATCTGGTTAAAGTTAGACAAAATCTGCAAATGAACTATAATTTATTGTCAACACAAGAAACTGAAAAATTACTTTTACGATCGCGTGGCTTTCTGTACGAGCACGGTGAGAAGGCAGGGCGCCATCTATCACGCCAAATTAAAAGCCAGTCAGCATCTCGGCAAATTCGACAAATCAGAACCCTCACAGATGAACTTACAGTCATTCCTTCAGTCATTAATGACACCTTCAAATCATTCTACTCTGAACTATATACTTCACAATGCGCTGCTGATAAAACAATCATGTTGAGTTTCCTGGATAACTTGAAATTTCCATCCATAACTACTACTCAAGGGGGCGCTTTGGATCGACCTTTAGTAATCCGGGAAATTGTAGATTCAATTAAACTAATGCAGAGCGGCAAGGCCCCTGGCCCAGATGGCTATCCTATAGAGTTTTATAAAAAATTATCAGATAAACTGACTCCTCTCCTTTTAAATATGTACAATGACTCTCTGGACCGGGGTACCTTGCCTCGAACTCTCACCGAAGCGTCAATAACTTTATTACTAAAACCGGGCAAAGTTGATTCTGACTGTAGTTCTTACCGTCCCATCTCTCTCTTAAACGCTGATCATAAGATTTTAGCTAAATCACTGGCCCTTCGCCTTGAATCAATTTTACCAAACATCATATCACCTGACCAAACTGGATTTATGAAAAACCGGCACTCTTTTTCCAACATTCGTAGCCTTCTTAACATTATTTTTTCTCCAGCATCCGAGGAGACGCCAGAAGTGGTGGTCTCTTTGGATGCAGAGAAAGCTTTCGACAGGGTGGAGTGGGGATATTTATTGGAGGTCTTAAAGAGGTTTAACATTGGGTCTAAATATATATCTTGGATAGCACTTCTATACTCTTCTCCTAAGGCTGCCGTAAGCACAAATGGGATGTTATCCCAATTTTTCACACTTGGCAGAGGTACACGCCAGGGGTGCCCTCTAAGCCCATTGTTATTTGTTACTGCAATCGAACCCTTGTCCATTGCTCTTAAATCGGCCGGTATCAGTAAAGGAATCCATAGATGCGGTCTAGAACACACACATTCTCTATACGTGGATGATTTACTATTGTTTATATCTGATCCAATCTCTACCATTCCAAAGATTATTGATTTGCTAAACAATTTTGGATCATTCTCTGGCTATAAATTGCATTTCGCTAAGAGTGAATGCTTCCCTGTGAATAATTTGGCCCTTGAGATCCCTGATGGATATTTCCCATTTAAGATGTCCAGGAACAGCTTCAAGTACTTAGGTGTACATATTTGTCGCAAACTACCAGCTCTCTACAAGGACAATTTTCCACCTCTAATCGACAAACTTAAATTAGATTTGGATAGGTGGAATGATTTACACATAACTATTGCTGGCAGGGTAAACTGCGTCAAAATGAATGTGTTTCCTCGATTTTTGTATCTGTTTCAATGTTTGCCTATCTTTTTACCCAATTCCTTTTTTTGCATAATAAACAAATTAATTTCATCCTTTATATGGAAAGGCAAGACTCCCAGGATTACAAGAGAGTTCCTGCAAAGGCATAGGTCCGTAGGTGGTTTATCACTCCCTAATCTAAAATACTACTATTGGGCAGCTAACATACACAAAGTGACTCTCTGGATCCAAGAACCTGAATTAATCTGGTGTAAGTCTGAAGCTAGTTCCTGTTCTACCTCTCTCTTGGATCTACTTACATCAAAATTACCTTATCGACCATCCCAATTTACTTGTAGTCCAATCGTCATTTCTACCCTTAGAATCTGGTCTCAATTTAGAAATACTTCCGGCCTGCAGGGTTTATCCAACCACAGCCCCATTCATAATAACCACCTCTTCCTCCC
>NC_084732.1:57563845-57576345 GCF_033978785.1 Entelurus aequoreus
AGCTAGCTTAGCTAGCTTAGCTCGCTTGATCACAGTGCCGCTAAAAATAGTTTGTCTGTGTTAGTGCTTAAATAACAATATAGCTAGTACTTTTTTAATATCCAGGTCACAAAATGTAATTGGAGTATTGTTAGCGGTTTTTCAATAGTTATTTAGAGGGATTTATGGGAGGAATAGAGGACCGCCCATTGGCTCCGGGTTTTACTTGCGAGTTAAAATGCTTTAAAAAAAAAAAAATCTGTCTTCTTGTCCCTCATATTGATTGTGAACGATAGGCACAATTTGCGACTAAGTAAGGGCGAAGGGCTAAGACAAGGTGTAAGGGGGAGAATTGGAATTCAGCCTTGTGTCGTATAGAATACTCCCCTGGGTATTTGGAGTGTGTGGGAATTTTGACAATCATATTCCGTCTCAAAATGTTACCGTCATTGTGTACTTGCAGGAAATGAATATTGCAACGCAGTAGTACCTCGATTTTTTTTTTTTGTTTTGTGCCAATTTTGAACCCCGCATTCATGCAAATGTAACAAACCAGTGTTTTAATGGTTAATGTTCGCATTGGAACGATTCCTGGAGTAATTTGAATACCTAAGTTACAAAAAATGATCAAGGAATTTTCTCTGCCTTAGGGAATTTTTTATTCAAAGCTAAAAGTATGTTAACTCGAGGCCCAGGATATGTTAGCCGTGCGCTAAACTTGTTGACAATATTTAGTAGGAAGGGGATTCATATGGCCTCATTTTTCGCGGTTTACCTGACACATGAAACATGACCAATTGGGGGGTTGCACTTTTACTTTAGCCACCAGATAGCAGTAGACTGTTGTTTATCTTAAAATGTGTTTTGTGGCAATTCCCAATTTGACCACAGCGGCAGTTGCTATGTAGAGTGGCACTTTCCATAAATTTCAGCAGATCGATTAAGCCCCAGGATTGGGGTCATATGAATTACTTCCCAACTGTAGCTCGTAGCATAAGCGTGAGAGACAAAGTTGCCTTCCTGATGTTAGCTAAGTTCATAGAGTGCATGGTGACAGTGATAGCAATGTGACGTTCATTCTAAAATAAAGTCATAGCGGTAGTTTTAGAAACGAAAGGTTATTAGCGCTAATTCGCTAATATTTTTGAGAGTCAAAACGTCATTTCTCAGTAAAAGCATGCTCTAATGCAGTAAAGCCTAAAGGTATTTACCTCCAAGGGCCAAAGTGAAAATGTGCCAATGGGCAGCGGGCAAACGCAACCATTTAAAGTACAGGAGCACCATCTATGAGGAGTTTAACCCCATATATAAAGTTAGATGTACAGTATGGCTCATCCCCCTCTTGTCCCCACAATTTCCCCCTCTGTCTTCCTTTTTTTCTCTTTCTATCCCCCCCTGCTCCGGCCCGGCTGCACCAAATGATAATATAAATACATTTAATAAAGTCAAATACAAATAAGTAGAGATGTCCGATAATGGCTTTTTTACCGATATCCGATATTCCGATATTGTCCAACGCTTAATTACTGATACCGATATCAACCGATACCGATATATACAGTCGTGGAATTAACACATTATTATGCCTAATTTTGTTGTGTTGCCCCGCTGGATGCATTAAACAATGTAACAAGGTTTTCCAAAATAAATCAACTCAAGTTATGGAGAAAAAAATGCCAACATGGCACTGCTATATTTATTATTGAAGTCACAAAGTACATTATTTTTTTGAACATGCCTCAAAACAATAACAGTGCAATACTTTTTCATAACATGGTCACTACTGCCTAGTTTCTCTTGTTATATTCTTATTTCCCTGTTATATTTTTATTCTCATTGTTGCTTTTTATTTTTATTGTTGTAATATTTTTCTATTCTGTTTCCATTTATACCCCCATTATTTACTTTTTAAATTCGATCTCAATTCTGTACTCTGCTGCTGGAATTTTAATTTTCCTTAGGGAACTCTCCTGAAGGAATCAATAAAGTACTATCTATCTATCTATCTATCTATCCAAACAGCAGCTTGGAATTTGGGACATGTCCCTGAGAGAGACTATGAGGAGGTTGAGGTGGGCGTGGTTGGGGTGGGTGTGGGTAGGGGTTAGCAGGGGGGGGGGTATATTGTAGCGTCCCGGAAGAGTTAGTACTGCAAGGGATTCTGGGTATTTGTTCTGTTGTGTTTTTGTTGTGTTACGGTGCGGATGTTCTCCCGAAATGTGTTTGTCATTCTTGTTTGGTGTGGGTGCACAGTGTGGCGCATATTTGTAACAGTGTTAAATTTGTGTGACCTGTATGGCTGTTGACCAAGTATGCCTTGCATTAATTCGGGATGAGAACAGCCGGTAGATATTATGTGACTCGGACGGCACGCACGCAAAATAAATGCCTTTAAGGTTTATTGGCACTCTGTACCACTCCCTACGTCCGTGTACACAGCAGCGTTTTAAAACGTCATACATTTTGCTTTTAGAAACCGATACCGATAATTTCCGATATTACATTTTAAAGCATTTATCGGCCGATAATATCGGCAGCCCGATATCGGACATCCCTACAAATAAGGCAACAAGAGAAGTATCCCACACTTCTCTTTTGTAAAGTAAATTTGTACAGCCGATATGGGCATCTACATTAACTAAATGATTTGCCTGAGAAGCTGGACAGGACAAAAAATATATATATACATACATTATGGCAAGTAGTTAGCCTTACGGACATGCCATCAATAATTGTGTTCGCTTGAAAGAGGTCAGCATGAATATGTACAAAACCTATATTCAATGGAATAGACTGCAAAGACAAGATACTTAACGTTCGAACTGGAAAACTTTGTTATTTTTTGCAAATATTAGCTCATTTGAAATTTGATGCCTGCAACATGTTTCAAAAAAGCTGGCACAAGTGGCAAAAAAGACTGAGAAAGTTGAGGAATGCTCATCAAACACTTATTTGGAACATCCTACAGGTGAACAGGCTAATTGGGAACAGGTGGGTGCCATGATTGGGTATAAAAGCAGCTTCCATGAAATGCTCAGTCATTCACAAACAAGGATGGGGCGAGGGTCACCACTTTGTGAACAAATGCGTGAGCAAATTGTCGAACAGTTTAAGAACAACAATTCTCAACGCGCTATTGCAAGGAATTTAGGGATTTCACCATCTACGGTCTGTAATATCATGAAAAGGTTCAGAGAATCTGGAGAAATCACTTCACGTAACATTGAATGCCCGTAACCTTGGATCCCCCAGGGCGGTACCGCATCAAAAAGCGACATCAGTGTGTAAAGGATATCACCACATGGGCTCAGGAACACTTAAGAAAACCACTGTCAGTAACTACAGTTGGTTGCTACATCTGTAAGTGCAAGTTAAAACTCTACTATGCAAAGCGAAAGCCATTTATCAACAACACACAGAAACGCCGCCGGCTTTGCTGGGCCCGAGCTCATCTAAGATGGACTGATGTAAAGTGGAAAAGTGGTCTGTGGTCTGACGAGTCCACATTTGAAATTGTTTTTGGAAACGGTGGACGTCATCTCCTCTGGACCAAAGAGGAAAAGAACCATCCAGATTGTTATAGGCGCAAAGTTCAAAAGCCAGCATCTGTGATGGTATGGGGGTGTATTAGTGCCCAAGACATGGGTAAATTACACATCTGTGAAGGCACCATTAATGCTGAAAGGTACATACAGGATTTAGAGCAACATATGTTGCCATCCAAGCAACATATTTTTCATGGACGCTCTCTTGGAAGGCAAACTTGCCGAGCACAGAGCAGTATACTTGAAATTTAGGAATATAAATTGATATATCGATGTATCGCTCTATCCGTACACCCCTAGTATACTGAATATATATATATATATATATATATATATATATATATATATATATATATATATATATATATATATATATATATATATATATATATATATATATATATATATATATATATATATATATATATATATATATATATATATTAGGGCTGCAACAACTAATCGATTAAATCGATTAAAATCGATTATAAAAATAGTTGCCGATTAATTTAGTCATCGATTCGTTGGATCTATGCTGTGCGCATGCGCAGAGGCTTTTTAAAAAAAAAATTAAAAAAAATAAATACATTTTTAAAAAAATAAATCTTTATTTATAAACTGCAACATGTACAAACAGCTGAGAAACAATAATCAAAATAAGTATGGTGCCAGTATGCAGTTTTTTTTCCAATAAAATACTGGAAAGGATAGAAATGTAGTTTGTCTCTTTTATCCGATTATTAATCGAAGTAATAATCGACAGATTAATCGATTATCAAATTAATCGTTAGTTGCAGCCCTAGTATGTATATATATATATATATATATATATATATATATATGTATATGTATATGTATATATATATATATATATATATATATATATATATATATATATATATATATATATATATATATATATATATATATATATATATATATATATATGTGTGTATATGTATATATATATATATATATATATATATATATATATATATATATATATATATATATATATATATATATATATATATATATATATATATATATGTATATATATATATATATATATATGAGAGAGAGAATATAAAGAATTTCAATAACTGCACACATTTTTTAACGGCCTGTCTTTTTGACCTTCCTGTCATGCCGTATTGGGGGGAAACTTGGCTGCAGTTCACTTGCTATTGATGAGCCACAAGCGAGCAGAAATTAATAAAGAAAAGGGCACATGAAATATCAGCTTCAAAGCCATAATTAGTTGTTCTCCCGATAAAAAAGGACCATTTTTTTTCTGCACATGTCGTTCTAGAGGTGGGTGGTGCTTCATTTCCATGTTCAGATTACGGTTAAGGTGCAGTAATAACATAACATTTAGATTGTTACTATGACTGATTTAGTAAGTAAGATGACATAAAAGCTCAACAGAAATGAAAGACAGTCCGTGGGATGTTTAAAGGAGACTTTTTATTGCAAACAGTCGATCCGACTTCAAAACATGTCAAGAAACTTTCTCAAAACAATCACACACTTTTCCGACTTCAAAATAAAAGCACTATTCTATACATCCGGTTTACCTACGTTTAAGGTTTCTCCTTAATGTACAGGCTTCATATGAGCCGCCACACCTAACAAAATAAAGTAATATAATGTATTGAAGCGTCCAGAAGAAAACAAACAAAGTCTGATGCTGTTTTTAGCTTTCATGGACAATTTTATGATAACAATGGGCGCAATTCCAACAAGTATTTCCTCCGTGCGCACACGTCTGTCTCCGTGTTTCACTTCCAGACTCACAGCAGTTGTTCATTCTCCACCGACACGGTGTGTTCACAGACCATGAGAAAAATGACCATCATAACACACTAACATACACATTAACAACAGACATACGTACGAGGTTGTCTGGAGCGGAGGCAGCGTGTCCGCGCTGTGGATGTAACCCATATTTAAAATATCCATTGAAAACATTCATACAGTGCAAAGACTTTTATTGTGGAGGGTTACTTCCTGCCGCTCACTTCCTTTTAAGGAAGTGCTGCTCACTTCACCACCCCCTCTCGTACCTGCTGTGGCTGCGGTGCTGTGAGAAGCGCTTGAGAAGAAACTTGCAATATCTTCTCATTCTCACACTTTGCAAACTTCATAATTAGAGCTGCCATGTTCGATTAATTATTGGGCCGTTCATGGTATGTTGTTTTTGCCCTCGATTACTCAGGTCAGGTTTTTTTCCCGGGAAGGAATACCCGTTGACCCAAACAACCTGAGCTCCCTATCCACTTTCAAACTCAACTCAACAAATGGCGAGCTAAACAACTACGCGGTAGGACAAGCATTTTTTTTTCTCCTCCGCGGCGAACCTTTTGGATTACTTTTGTTTTTGAACTGAACTTTTGGACTGACGCGAAAGCGTTTGCATACCTTTTGAACTGAACTGTGAACTGGTTCCGAGAAAGCAGCAGGACTGCATCTTGTATTTTGTTTTGTTTTTGTTTTTTTTCCTATTGTGTCATTTGTGGCATTTATATTCTTGTTCAATACATTTAATGCAGTCAAAACCAAAATAACTAGTTGTCGTCATCTTTCATTCCACAGGCTCCTAGACGAACCATCTTCTGTCACACTGTTTACATTGTTAACCTGCCTAGCCCATGCTAGCGTTACAATTGGCGAGCTAGCCAGGAGCCTGTCAGTGTGAACGATTTTTGATACGACCTTTTGCATATATATGTATCTTTTTTTTTTGTTGAGTTGAAAGATGGATTACTTTGTAGAAAGTGGTATGGACATTGCTCATATGGTCATTGTTAGTGGTGCAACAAACACTGAAGCAGAGAAAGAAATTATTGATAATTTAAGCGGGTATGGTGATGTTAAGAAAGCGATTATTGTTTACGATAGTCAAAACCCTTATTACAAAAACCTGGCCGTTGAGTTTGTAGACGTTGCGGCGTTAGAAAAGCTAAAACCGTTTTTGCCATATACGACGCACACAGCAACCGGTGAAGTTGTTGTTAACTTACTTTTGGTCGAGGGTGCCGCAGCTACAGCAGAGCATCCCCAGTCCCAACACCAATTTGTGGACTATCTCCAAGTTCTGAGACGCCTTTCCCGGGAGAGTGGTCGTCCATTCGAGCATGTTTTAAAAGGAGCTATGGACCAAATTAGCTCTCATCTTGGAGCTCTTGGGGGAGAAGAGGATGAAGGCGATGATGAAGATATGGAGGCGGATGACACCGAGGTCAGAGTGGCTAGCGGTGACGTGCTCCGTGTTCAAGGCCCTTCTAACCCACCGACAGCGCCAAGGATTTCACTGTCTGGTCAGGAGTTGACCCCTCCCGAAGTCCAAAGACTTGTAGTCGAGCACATTGTGCGCAGGGATGATGCTAACACTCAGTTACTGTCTCCATTACGGCTGCGCACGTTCTCAGGAAAAGTCCCGAAACCCCCTCATGAAGCAGACTATGAAGCCTGGAAAACACAGATGGAGTTGTTAAGTGCTGATCCTAGTCTTGCTCCTTTGCACATAACCAGACGCATAATCGAAAGTCTCCTTTCCCCTGCTGCTGACTTAGTCAAACATTTGGAACCAAACGCCCTGCCTGCCACATTCCTGCGGATTCTTGACTCTGCGTACGCTACTGTTGAGGATGGAGAGGAACTATTTGCCAAGTTTTTAAATACGTTCCAAGACCATGGAGAAAGACCATCTTCATATTTGCAGAGACTCCAATTAACAATCAGTGGCGTGATAAAACGAGGTGGCATTCCGGCAGGCGACACAGATAAACACCTGTTGAAGCAGTTTTGCAGGGGCTGCTGGGACAATACTGTAATAAACAAGTTGCAATTGGAACAGAAAAAGGATCAGCCGCCCTCCTTTGCCGATTTACTCTTCATGCTCAGAACTGAAGAAGACAGACAGTACACCAAAGATACTCTCATGAAAAGACACATTCCCTCAGTTAACATTGTGTCAATCTACAGACTCAGAGCGCTACTCAATGTTCGTGAGGCCATTCTGCAGATGCAAGTGCCATTGATGATTTGAGAAAGCAAATGGTTAAGCTTCAAGAGCAGATGTCCGCTCTGTTGTCTAGGAAAACACAGAACACTGACAGAACAGATCACAAACAGAACAAGCAGAAACCAAGAAATAGCAATGCGCCAAAACCTTGGTTTTGTTTCAAATGCGGGCAAGATGGACACATTTCCCCAAACTGTCCGAACAATCCAAACCCCGCTTTAGTGGAGAACAAGAGGAGACAGGTCAAGCTCAAGCAACAATCCGGGGAAAGCCGTAAGCCGTTAAACTGCAAGCAGCTTCCTCGGGGGGACAAGTGGGAGCTGCCACCGATCGTTGTCCCCACAGCAGGCACTCAACTTTTCAAGCCTCAATACCAAAAGGCTTGGTTGGCACCAGAAGCACTGGAGTGATCAAAATCCGAGCAGCCAAATTCCATTGCCTCTTTGACACAGGATCTCAGGTCACAACAGTTTCACACTCGTTTTACAACACCTACCTCGCAGATCATGAAGTAAAACCTTTGAACAATCTCCTTGAGGTAGAGGGCGCCAACGGACAGAGTGTGCCTTATATTGGATACATAGAGCTTGGCATAACATTCCCGGCAGAGTTTGTCGGTGAGGAGATGGACATTACCACTCTTGCCCTTGTTGTCCCTGACCTGCGATCTTCACCGCCGCCTGTTCTCATTGGCACAAACACTTTTGACACTGTGTATGACCTTCATAGTCATAAACGACCCAAATTCCATCCGGTTCCCTTTGGTTACAGAGCGGTGCTGAAGATTCTGGAAATAAGACACAAGCTGGCAACAGACGGCCACCAGGGAGTGTTGAGAATGCAGTCCACAGAGCCCCTGACAATCCCTGCTGGGCGAACTGTAGTGCTGGATGCTTTTGCTGTGTGTCCATTCCTGCAAGGCGAGAAAGAAGTTGTGATTCAACACCCAGCTTCGTTTACCATCCCAGGTGGTCTGATTATACAGTCCTGCCTGGTTGATCTACCTTCTGTCCGACCGGTCAGGCTGCCTGTGGTAGCCACGAACAAATCAGCTCACGACATTGTGATCCCCGTCAGATCACGCATTGCCGAAATCAGTGCCATCCAGTCTGTTTTCCATAAAGAGCAAAGTGTAGAGCCATCCCCGTTAACATACAATTTTGGTGACTCTCCTCTCTCCCCTGAATGGAAGCTCCGTGTGACAGCTATGCTGAACAGCGTTCCGGAGGTCTTTGCGAAGCACGACCTTGATTTCGGTCGAACAGACAAGGTAAAGCATGAAATCAACTTGTCTGATCCAGCCACCTTTAAACAACGGCCTAGGCCGCTTCAGCCTCAGGACGTGGATGCTGTTCGCAAGCACCTTCGGGAATTGTTGAAGTCCGGCGTCATACGTGAATCAAGCTCACCTTTCGCTTCCCCGATAGTTGTGGTGAGGAAGAAAAATGGCACAGTAAGACTCTGCATCGACTACAGGAAGTTGAATGCACAAACCATTAAAGATGCCTATGCCCTGCCTAAACTTGAGGACACATTTTCAGCTTTGTCTGGTTCTGTCTGGTTCTCGGTGTTGGATTTAAAATCTGGGTATTACCAGATCGAGATGGAGGAGAGGGACAAGGCCAAGACCGCTTTCGTCTGCCCGCTAGGGTTTTACGAATTTAACCGCATGCCCCAAGGTATCACCAATGCGCCGAGCACATTCCAGAGGCTCATGGAGCGTTGCGTGGGGGACTTAAATCTGAAGCAGGCACTAGTCTTCATTGATGACTTGATAGTATTTGCCCCAACGCTAGAAGAACACGAGCAGACACTCCAGAATGTACTTCAGCGTTTGAAGGAATATGGGTTAAAGCTATCAGTAGAGAAGTGCATGTTCTTTCAGACGTCTGTCCGCTATCTTGGGCATGTGGTTTCCAGTAACGGAGTGGAGACGGACCCCAGCAAGATTGCCGCCTTAATAACTTGGCCAGTCCCGAAGAACCTTAAAGAGCTTCGATCATTCCTCGGCTTTGCGGGATATTACCGTAGGTTCGTTCAGGGGTACTCTTCTATCGCAAGACCCCTCAATGAGTTGACTGCCGGTTACCCTCCTAGCCAAAAGAAAACAAAGCAAGCGGTCAAATCTCAACACTATCTCGACCCAAAAGAGCACTTTGGCGGACGTTGGACACCTGCTTGCCAGGACTCTTTCGAGGCCATAATCCAGAAGCTCACCACAGCCCCCGTCCTCGCTTTTGCGGATCCAAGCAAGCCTTACGTCCTGCACACAGATGCTTGTTCAACAGGGCTAGGGGAGGTGTTATATCAGGAGCACAATGGACGCAAAAGAGCTGTTGCATTTGCCAGGAGGGGCGTATCACGCAGCGAAGCCCGTTACTCTGCCCACAAACTAGAGTTTTTGGCTCTAAAATGGGCAGTGACAGAAAAATTCAGTCACTACCTGTATGGCTCCACCTTCACCGTAGTCACTGACAGCAATCCGCTCACCTACCTGCTGACATCTGCCAAACTGGACGCGACGAGCTACCGGTGGCTCTCGTCGCTCTCCACATACACCTTCAAAATTATTTACAGAGCAGGGAAGCTGAACGCCGATGCGGATGGGCTCTCTCGGCGGCCTCATGTGGAACACCCAGAGGACGCCCGTTCCCAGAAGGAACGAGAGAGAATCCTGAGGTTTGCACAACACCATTTGGACGACCCTTCCTGCATCTCTATTGACGAACACTCAGTGCAGGCAGTATGTGACAGGCACCTTGTGTACAGCTCACCAGACAAACTGCAAGTGGCAGCTCTTGTGCAAGCTCTCTCAATCAGCGTTGATGGCCTACCGGACAGCTTTGTGGATGATCAACATTTCTCTTTTCCAGTCACTTCCTTTTTGTCTGTCACTGAGATTGCAGACAAACAAAGAGCAGATCCGGTTATTCAGCATGTTGTCGCCCAGTTGGAACACGGATGCAGCCCGCCGCCTTCTCTGAGAGAACAGCTTCCAGATCTGCCGCTGCTCTTGCGTGAGTTGCCACGACTGGAGATCTTCAATAACGTCCTCGTTAGGAAAAGAATCATCAATGGTGAGCCCAGCTACCAACTTGTCCTACCAGAGGAGTGTCGAGCAGAGGTCCTCTACTAGTTGCATGACCAGATGGGCCATCTTGGAACAGAGAGGACACTTGACCTCATTAGAGCACGCTTCTACTGGCCACGCATGTCCATCGACATTACTAATAAAGTAAAGACCTGCGGGAGGTGCGTTCGTAGGAAAGCGCTGCCAGAGAGAGCTGCACCATTAGTAAATATCCAAACAGCAAGACCACTCGAACTTGTTTGTATGGACTTTCTTTCAATCGAGCCAGATCGGAGTAGCACGAAGAATGTACTTGTCATCACTGATCATTTTACTAAGTACGCTGTAGCGGTCCCAACCCCAAATCAGAAAGCCACGACAGTAGCCAAAGCCCTGTGGGACAATTTCCTGGTTCATTATGGAATACCCGAAAGGCTCCACAGTGACCAAGGGCCTGATTTTGAATCGCACACCATCAAGGAGCTCTGTCAGATTATGGGAATCCACAAGATCAGAACCACGCCTTACCACCCTCGTGGCAACCCTGTGGAAAGGTTCAACCGTACGCTCCTGAACATGTTGGGCACCCTGCAAGACCAGGACAAAACTCATTGGAGGGATTTTGTCAAGCCTCTGGTACATGCTTACAATTGCACCCGCAATGACGTCACCGGCTACTCCCCCTACGAATTGATGTTTGGTCGACAACCCCGGTTGCCTATCGATTTGGTTTTTGGTCTGCCTGTGTCTGGAAATCCTCAAACATCCCATTCACAGTACGTTGAAAAGCTTAAGTCCCATCTTGAAGACAGCTACCGCATTGCGACTAAGAATGCAGAAAAGGTCATGGGAAGGAACAAGTCTCGATTTGACAAGAGAATTACACCCTCCGAATTATCGGTAGGGGACAGAGTCTTGGTTAGGAATGTCAAGTTGAGAGGCAAGCACAAGATAGCAGATAGGTGGGAGTCGGATGTGTATATTGTCGAGAAGAGAGCCGGCACTCTTCCGGTATATACTGTCAAGCCTGAGGGGAAAAATCGACCTGTTAGGACCCTCCACCGAGACTTGCTGCTGCCTTGTGGCTATTTGTCAACAACCCCCAAAGCAGACTTGCCAAAGCAACCAATGACATCAGCCAAAGTGATTCCACTAGTGGACCCAGCAATTCTGGAGCTCTCTGAACCAGAATACTACCCCCCAGATGTGTATTTACCTAACTTACCTGAAACCTGCTCCGCTCCAGCAAAATTCACAAGAGTGATTGACTTACCTGTTCCTATACCTTCAGTTGTCCCAGTTGCAGTGCCCGTGAGTTCGCCTGGCCAGCCCTCACAACGTGCTACCGAAGGGGATCCTGTTGGTGTGGTGCACAGTGTAGAAATGGATCAGGAAACACCTGCCGACCCTGGGCAAGTGGTTGAATTGCAGGACACAGAGTCCGTGCCAGAAGTGGATGGTGATGCTTTGGGGCAGCCAGAGGACAGCACTTCCTCTACGTCAGGCTCTCCGCAAGCAGCATCTACCTTGAGTGAGCCTGAGTCACCCACTGGAACCGAAACATTCAGTCCAGAATCTGTATCCCCAGCTCCACGGCCTACTCGAACCCGCAAACCTCCCAGTCGCCTTCAATATGCAAAGCTTGGACATCCAGTTTTGCGCAGTATCCAGACCTTGTTCCAAGGATTGAGTAATGTCTTTGATTCTACACTGCAGGTAGAGGAGTCTGGATCGACAATCACTCCCCAGGAAGGAATTGTTTTCCGCCAGCCACCTCCATGTACGAGGCCGTACATGAGTATAGGGGGGGAACCTGTAACCCATATTTAAAATATCAATTGAAAACATGCATACAGTGCAAAGACTTTTATTGTGGAGG